>NC_086095.1:7940000-7942088 GCF_948474715.1 Cydia amplana
CTAATCATATTCACAAAATTTTCAAAGTTAAACAAAGAAAATACTGTTTACTGTTTAGGTTTAACAAAGTATAAAATGCAAATTAGTTACAGAATAAGCAGAGTTACAATGTATAGCAAATAAGTCGGTAGTTTATTATTGTCCATAATCGATGCGGCACTTGATTCTGTTGTGCATGGAGACCATTCTCGGGCAGTAATTTGATGTAGCGCTATGGGCACTATTGTATTTGTTTTCTTGCTGGTTTCCTTTATTTACCTTGTCACAATTGTGACATTTAACTTTATTGTTATTTTGGCGGTGTGGGCAGTCCTTGTATTCATGGTTAGGCATCGCACAGTGCGAACATATGGTGTCCGGTGATGTACAGTGTTTTCGAGTGTGTCCATATTCCAAACATTTGTAACATTGGAGAACAGGGACGTACTCCTCCACATGCACTCTTTGATGATCAATATTTATCTTGTTGCACTTTAGTAAGACTTTAAAAGTGTCCGGGGTGGTCATCAAAACGGCATTATAGAGGTGAGTATTTTTGTAATTCCCACGTTTAAAGTGAAATTTTAAATCTGTTTTGTTCTTAACTGTATCTTGAAGTGGTTGGTTTTGATTGATGATAATATCTGTGAGTTCGTTTACAGGGACATCTGCAGACACGCCCTTAAGTATGACCATTGGCCGAAGTGTCTTGGAGGTCTCCGCAGTAACTTCTGCGTTTGTGTCGTTTGTCTTGCTGAGGGCGATGTCTCGTTGTTGAACGTTGTTGAATTCAACTCTCACCTTGCCGTTAGAGATGAATTTCGTCGAGATGGGAGCAAAATCTGTGTCTCGGAAGGTTACCGATTTCCTCCAAACGTTCAATGTTTCCGCAGCACCAGAGTCGGCCTTCTTGGGAGTTATAATTATTGCCGGTTTATAAGTGGCTGTGATGGGAGTGTTCAATGTTTGTTTAGGCTTTGCTGCCAGCGACGAGTAGGAAGGCTTAGTGGTAGTGTTTTGGCTAGTAAGTTTTAAATCTTGTTTTAAACTGTTAATTTCTTTCTTGATAACCGAAGTTATTATGGCTTTGATGTCGCTTGTCTGATTAGTTACGCCGCTTACAGCAGACACGTGGTTGTCACTATTTCCAATTTTACTTTGTTCTAGAGGCGGAGTAAAATCGGTTTGTGTACCAAAATTACTTTGCTTGGTGGGGTTGAGCTTGGAGCATAATTTTATAATGTTGTCCGTGTAGTCTAAAGCTACAGACCTGATGTTTTTGCCCGCTGTGGTGATGTATCGTTTATTTTCCACAGTGACGCTTTTGTGCTGCCTATCTGTTTTCAGGTTTTCGTCAATCATGTCTACGGCCATCTCGAGCTCATCCTTGTATTCCTGTAACAGGTTCTTTATTTCCGTGAACAAGTCCGGGGGAGCCAGAATGGGTGGCGGCGACGCCTCTTTGTCTAAGTTGAGGAAATCACCTCCGAAGTCTCCAACACCATCATCATCGTCAGAGTCACTCATTTTGCCAAATTAAATGAATCTAACAAACTTTTAAAAATTTTAAAATTACAAGAAACTTTAGTTTGAAATAAATCAAAAAGTAATTGGTTAACATATACTCAAAAGTAGCTTAAAACTATTTTTTAGTACGTATTCATATAATTATATCAAAATATATTAAAAAAGTTTACAGATAAAAAAGTGAATTTCAGAATGATAATTACGTCAATCACATGGTTTTTTAAGACTTGTTCTACTTAATATTACTTTCCACAAAAACTATTAGACCAAAAAATCTATAAGTTGGCACACTTGTTGTCCATTAGATGGCAGATCTAACGGCGTCTGAATTTATATGACGTCACTTATTTTTTCCGAGCAAATGGGGGTCAGACTTCAAAGTTTACAAAATTCAAATTATTTCTAGGTTATGCAATATACAGGTTAGGAATTATAACTAACATATAGAAATAGGTAGAACAAACAGTATTATATACAAACAATTAGTGATAAGTTAGATTTTAAAAACGAAAAGCTAAATTTACTGTCTAAAAATTAAAATGTAATTTGTGCTAAAACTGAACTGTTAACAATATCAAAATT